>NC_057809.1:603318810-603326006 GCF_018294505.1 Triticum aestivum
CGGTGCCCGCTCTCGCGCGCTCCGTCCCAGGACTCCTCTCCGCTGCGGTGGCCGCCGGCGCTGCTGCCCCCACCTACCGCGGCCGTCGCCGCCGGCTGTGGCCCGCGCTGCTCACGCCCACTCCGGCCCCGAACCGGCCTCGCCTTGCTATCGGGCAGGGGTGCGGCTTCGCCCGCACCAGCCTGCCCGTATGCCCGTTAGGGGCCTTGGCCTATGACAGGGGGCCCCACGCCCAGAACGGTTTTATAAAAAAAAGAATTAAAAAATATATATTAAATAAATAAATAATAATTAAATTAATTAATTAATTAAGGAATTAATTAAGTTAATTAATCATAATTAGATTAACCTAATTAACTAATTAGTTTAATTAAACAGTAGTTAGATTAGTTAAACAGTGATTAGCCTAAACAGTCTATGACCAGTGGGTCCCACACGTCAGATTGACCAGTCAACACCCCTGTTGACTGCTGACGCCATGCTGACGTCATGCTGACGTCAGCATACACTATTCTGGATAATGTTAGAGTTAAATAATTAAATAAATTCCAGAAAATTCATAAAATCTTTAGAAAATCATATCTTTTAATCCGTAACTCGGATTAAAATATTTTCAACACGAAAGTTGCTCAGAACGACGAGACGATTCCGGATACGCAGCCCGTTCGTCCACCACACACCCCTAACATATCAAACTCGCAACTTGCCCCCTCCGTTCCTCTGCCCGAAAACACGGAACCCCGGGAATACTTTCCCGGATGTTTTCCCCCCTTCACCGGTATCACCTACTACCGCGTTAGGGCACACCGAACACCGCGTATTGCCTTGATATATTTTGTGGTGCTTTGTTTGCTTTGTATTCATTATTTCTTCCCCCTCTTCTCTCCGGTAGACTACGAGACCGACGCTGCTGCTGACCAGTTCGACTACGGAGTTGACGACCCCTCTCTCTTGCCAGAGCAACCAGGCAAGCCCCCCCCCCCTTGATCACCAGATATCGCCTATTCTACTCTATACTGCTTGCATTAGAGTAGTGTAGCATGTTACTGCTTTCGTTAATCCTATTCTGATGCATAGCCTGACATTGTCGCTACATCTGTTGATACCTTACCTGCAATCCTAAATGCTTAGTATAGGATGCTAGTTTATCATCATTGGCCCTACATTCTTGTCAGTCTGCCTTGCTATACTATCGGGCCGTGATCACTTGGGAGGTGATCACGGGTATATACTATACATTCATACATACTATACAGATGGTGACTAAAGTCGGGTCAGCTCATTGAGTACCCGCAAGTGATTCTGACGAGGGGGCTGAAAGGACAGGTGGCTCCATCCCGGTAGAGGTGGGCCTGGGTTCCCGACGGCCCTCGACTATTACTTTGTGGCGGAGCGACAGGGCAGGTTGAGACCACCTAGGAGACAGGTGGGCCTGGCCCTGTTCGGCGTTCGCGGACACTTAACACGCTTAACGAGATCTTGGTATTTGATCTGAGTCGGCTACGAGCCTATACGCACTAACCATCTACGCGGGAGTAGTTATGGGTATCCCGACGTCGTGGTATCAGCCGAAGTACTTCAGACGTCAGCGACGGAGCGGCGCGCGCCGAATTGGACTGGAACGCCACTAGGCTAGGTCTGCTTTCGGCCGCGTACGCAACGTGCAGGTGTGCTATGGGCGATGGGCCCAGACCCCTGTGCGCTTAGGTTTAGACCGGCGTGCTGGCCTCTCTGTTTTGCCTAGGTGGGGCTGCGACGTGTTGATCTTCCGAGGCCGGGCATGACCCAGGAAAGTGTGTCCGGCCAAATGGGATCAAGCGTGTTGGGTTATGTGGTGCACCCCTGCAGGGAAGTTAATCTATTCGAATAGCCGTGATCTTCGGTAACAGGACGACTTGGAGTTGTACCTTGACCTTATGACAACTAGAACCGGATACATAATAAAACACACCCTTCCAAGTGCCAGATACAACCGGTGGTCGCTCTCCCCCAGGGATATGAGGAGGGGATCGCCGGGTAGGATTATGCTATGCGATGCTACTGGAGATGCTACTCGGAGATGCTACTTGGAGGACTTCAATCTACTCTCTTCTACGTGCTGCGAGGCGGAGGCTGCCAGAAGCGTAGTCTTCGATAGGACTAGCTATCCCCCTTTTATTCTGGCATTCTGCAGTTCAGTCCACCGATATGGCCTCCTTACACATATACCCATGCATATGTAGTGTAGTTCCTTGCTTGCGAGTACTTTGGGTGAGTACTCACGGTTGCTTTCTCCCCCCTTTTCCCCCCTTCCTTTCTTTCTGGTTGTCGCAACCAGATGCTGGAGTCCAGGAGCCAGACGCCACCGTCGACGACGACCCCTACTACACCGGAGGTGCCTACTACTACGTGCAGCCCGCTGACGACGACCTGGAGTAGTTAGGAGGATCCCAGGCAGGAGGCCTGCGCCTCTTTCGATCTGTATCCCAGTTTGTGCTAGCCTTCTTAAGGCAACTTATTTAACTTATGTCTGTACTCAGATATTGTTGCTTCCGCTGACTCGTCTATGATCGAGCACTTGTATTCGAGCCCTCGAGGCCCCTGGCTTGTATTATGATGCTTGTATGACTTATTTATGTTTTAGAGTTGTGTTGTGATATCTTCCCGTGAGTCCCTGATCCTGATCGTACACGTTTGCGTGCATGATTAGTGTACGATTGAATCGGGGGCGTCACAAGTTGGTATCAGAGCCGACTGCCTGTAGGAATCCCCTTTCCAACTCCTTGGCCGAAGTCGAGTCTAGACATTGAAAACTGTTTTACTAACATGGCTGTGTGGCCCATGGGCCCACGTCGCCATTAGGGTGGTATTAGGATCTTTTACTCCTCGTCTATACTCTGGGATTCTGATCTCTCTTCTATTCGGGTTAAATGATTTTGCTAAAATCTAACTCTAGGTTCTCGCTACCACTTCCTGCCGGAGAACCCTTTCATTACGGATGGTAGACTGCTTCAACGGAATATTCTGACAATACTCTCCGATATTTTCTCGAGACCTTATGCCTATTGCTTTTGCAATTCCCTACCACCGAAAAATCCCTATGGATAAATACTTACACCTGTCATTTTTACTTTTATTCCCAGTTGGTCTTGTTATTACAAGATACCCCGAAACACTCGTCGTTGTTTCGATAATCCTTTGAGCTTACTGCCTTGCAGTTCTTGACACATGAAT
Source organism: Triticum aestivum (assembly GCF_018294505.1). Taxonomy (NCBI): domain Eukaryota; kingdom Viridiplantae; phylum Streptophyta; class Magnoliopsida; order Poales; family Poaceae; genus Triticum; species Triticum aestivum. Next base: position 603,322,024 of record NC_057809.1, read on the forward strand.
ATCCCTACGAATAATTTCTCACACTTACCGAGTATTCACTCATCCCCAGTTGATTCATGTATGTCATCAATCTTCGAAATACCATTCGATCTTCCAAAAATCCTCAGGAGCCTATTGCCCTTGAAATTCTTGCATTCTTACATTTTGGTTAATCCCATAAATCTAGTAATCTTATTGGCATCCTTTGTCACTATCATTTAAGTCCGTTGATCCTATATGTGTGCGAATGCACGCAATCATCAGTTGATCCTTATATATTATCTTTCCGCTCAGACGTCTTTCGAACAGGAGCTGGTTCTCGGCCAATCAGATTGCCATCGATGGTACCCATAAGTCTATTCAACTTATCCATCCTTGATCAGAGCGTTGCTCCTGATCCCTTGAATTAAAAATCATAATTCCTTTGCTATTTAAACATTGAATTATTCAGATGTCCTATAAACCAATGCATTTGCATTCCTTCTTCCTCTGATTGGGTAACGATACTCACATCAGCTCTTGTGGATCGCCATATCCACTGTTGGATTATTGTCCGACAGTGTCCTTCATAACTAATCACCTTGTGAGTTCTTTCTCCGATACATAATGCCTTTGGTAAATTGTATCCTCTCCTTTTGCCAACCATGCTCTGCTTTTGAGCTGGTGATATCTACTCTTGAAGATTGTGGTATATGTTTCCACGATACCCTAACGGGTTGATCCGATGCCTTCCTTTATATGTGTGAACTCGGAAGTTTTCACGAGTCATACTCATCTGGTATTTCACCAGGTAAAACTTTCAACACTAATGCCTTTATCAAAGCGAATAGTGAATGGAAGGTTATACATTGAAGAAGTGGGAGTCGACCTTGAACCTTGCGTTCATGCCCAGGGACACGATGTATAACTTATCATGGAAGCTGCTCGTAAAAATAATTATTCCTTTGGTATAAGTTCATCTTATATCTGGGATCTGGCCTTTTGCAATCGTGGTTCCGACCATGTTCTCCTTTAAATAACATTTCTCGTGCAAGTTTAAGCACTTGTCTTCTACGGGGTAATACCCCAGTCCAACCTCTACTTTGATTTGCCGTCGAGTATTACCCCCTGGTATCTCAAGATTATCACGGAACTGCATAACTTCTTATGAGTTCTTCATCAAGTGCTACATTCTCATTGATTCCAATTTTTCATGGGCTCTAAGTTATTAAACACTCAAAGACACCGATAACTGAACCAAGTCCACAATACGGTTCAACAACTCTTAGTAATCTTCTTTAAGTACGAGTTTGAACTCAATCACGTCATTCCGAGCCTACTCGACTATATCATTATCGTGCCAAATTTTAACTGTGCTACCTGGTCCTTCTTTCCGGAGCACAATTTCGATGATGGGCTAAGCTTACGTCGATCTTCCTTGTCTTATCGTCTCACCTCAAACAACAAACTTGATTTCAAGTTTGTGACGTACCCATGGTTCCAATAACCTTTCGCTTCATCATTCGTTTGACTTGATGTCATCGCCGACCGATTACATCTCCATGAAACCTCTCGACAGAAATTGTCATGATCATCGTCAACATTTCGAGCTCCTTAAGGATATCAATTGAATTCCTGATGAGAAATACCATCCTTGCCCTCGATGATTTGTGTTATCATCGACCACTCGATTGCCTTCCGTTCAACACAAACTTGTTCGTGTTTTGTGTTATACCTTGAGATCCTTGCTATCCAGCATTGTTCTCCTTTACCTTGGAGTATTGCCGTCTTTTATGTCAAGAATGTTGTGAGAATTTCACCACCTCTCAAGAATTCTTGGTATCGTGATACTTCTCACCATCACCATTCTTTCTTGGTCCTCGTGTTGATTCCAACCGGGGTACCAACAAGTGAACGGTGTTGTTTGGATTCTGCACTTCTAGCAACCCTATTGCTTTGAAGTTAATGGTCGGTCGTTCGTTCTTAAACTATTGATTATTGAATCACCATTCTAACATTGGTCGTGCAACCCAACCCATATTTTGGGCGCACCTTTCAACCAATGTTTAATTGTGTATGTTTTCCGTGAGCATACTTCCTTATATCATTTGATCTGACAAATGTTATCTCCTTGTTCACTTAATTGTGGAAATCCATCTTTTGGAAATCTCGATGAATTGCCGTTGAGTTCACCAGACACCTCTTTGTCCTCTCCTTGGATTAATGATGAACTCTTGTTAACGGAAATCACTTCATAGTTCATTTCCCGAGAACCTTACATTGTCATCTCGTCAATTGTGTTGCACCTTTTCTTCTCAGGCTTACTAAGTCGGAGGTATCCTGGCACTAATCAGATCTGAATCTAGGTCAGATATGATGTTTGGAACATATTTCCAAGAGTTACAACAATGGTCCTTATGTGACCCGGTAAGGTGATGTCATGCCTAGCACACCTGGCTGGAGGCCCAATTGTTATAGTTTCCCTTTTCAGCCAGGCTATCCTTTCTTCCATGAGGAAATTGTAAGACTTATTCTATAAGTTCTTCCTGATGGACCCTTTTTGTTTCCAAAGTCTGAACTTGCTTGAAGACCATGTAATGCTATCTCGAAGCATGTTTGTGGAACTCCGATTGTCAACAAGGACATTTGAAGCCAATGCTAAATGTTTCCTGCTAAATTATCCAAACACCGCTGTATGGGTAATGTCATGAAGTTTCTCTCCCCGTTTCTAAAGGGTTTTCTACATTATATCCTGTCATGGATATCTTACTCTGCTTGTCCTTGGGAAGGATATACCCTTGAAATATGTGTTTAAACACATTTTCCTTTCCATTGTTCTGCTTAAACCTGACAATCACTTTTCCTTTCCATTGGGATTGTTTAAACCTTCTTGTGATCTATATGATGTAAGCAGTAGTTTTCTCCTACTTAGGTAAACACCTCGGTGTAGAATTCTATCAGTAAGACCTTGTTTCTATTGTTGATGACATTCCGGTAACCACCGATGGATGAGAACTTTGCCTATTGGTCCGCCTCGTTCAACGAGCAGGAGAATGGTTCTCTTCGTCCCTCGCCCTTGGTATCGATGTTGTTGCCGACATAACTGACAGACTAGCCTCTGACATGCCTTGCTATCGTGACCATGCAAGATGTCACCCCTCCTACTATCCCACATGGTGGGACCATAACCCACAGTTCCACAGGATCGAAACCTGACTCTCCTATACAACACCTATTCCCAAGGTTGTTCCTCACGCTCGACTTCGTATGTAATTCACGGACCACCTGTCTAGTGATCTATTCTGGTATGAGACGCAATACCTATTCTCGTTGCCCTGAAACCCTTTCACCTTCTGATTAGGCATCGAACGATTGCCTATCCGTTTGAAACTTCTCATGGTACCTTCTTACTTTGCTCTCGATATCTTCTTAAGTTTCAAATTGAGAGAAACTTATGCTTCTTCCCTGAGTTAACCGTCTGATGCTCGATCTTGTTAGAATCCATCCATATACAGTTTTCCCTTCTCACCCTTTTGTAAGTTCGGTGATGGTCCTGAAGGAAGGACGGTGACTTCATCATGACGACCTGAAGTAGAGGACCGAAGACATCAATGTAATGGATCGACCTCTTCGAGAAGAGCAACTATGACCGAGAAGAATCTTTAGAATTTCGTAACCAGATCCCTTCCCCTTGTAACCGCTCCTAAATCTCGGGACGAGATTTCTTGTAGTGGAGGAGAATTGTGACGCCCGGGTAATCATGCTACAGTAATTCCACGCTAATGATGCCACGTCACCTCGGTTACTGTTATTAATCTCGCGATGGTTCAAAAACGGTTCGAATTCAAATTTAAAATCAAGTCAAACGATTAAAGTTTTCAAAAGTCAAAACTAAAATGTTATTAATGTGACAAATAAATCATGGATATTATTGGTGGAGTAACAACAGTCATTATAAAATATTTAAATACCCTTAAGTGATTAAAACAACATCAAAACAATTAGTTATACTCCTAATATATTTT
>NC_057809.1:603327389-603328675 GCF_018294505.1 Triticum aestivum
CACCTCTGTCCCCGTTGGCCGCGGCCACGCTCGCCGGTGCCCGCTCTCGCGCGCTCCGTCCCAGGACTCCTCTCCGTTGCGGTGGCCGCCGGCGCTGCTGCCCCCACCTACCGCGGCCGTCGCCGCCGGCTGTGGCCCGCGCTGCTCGCGCCCACTCCGGCCCCGAACCGGCCTCGCCTTGCTATCGGGCAGGGGTGCGGCTTCGCCCGCACCAGCCTGCCCGTATGCCCGTTAGGGGCCTTGGCCTATGACAGGGGGCCCCACGCCCAGAACGGTTTTATAAAAAAAAGAATTAAAAAAAATATGTATTAAATAAATAAATAATAATTAAATTAATTAATTAATTAAGGAATTAATTAAGTTAATTAATCATAATTAGATTAATCTAATTAACTAATTAGTTTAATTAAACAGTAGTTAGATTAGTTAAACAGTGATTAGCCTAAACAGTCTATGACCAGTGGGTCCCACACGTCAGATTGACCAGTCAACACCCCTGTTGACTGCTGACGCCATGCTGACGTCAGCATACACTATTCTGGATAATGTTAGAGTTAAATAATTAAATAAATTCTAGAAAATTCATAAAATCTTTAGAAAATCATATCTTTTAATCCGTAACTCGGATTAAAATATTTTCAACACGAAAGTTGCTCAGAACGACGAGACGATTCCGGATACGCAGCCCGTTCGTCCACCACACACCCCTAACATATCAAACTCGCAACTTTCCCCCTCCGTTCCTCTGCCCGAAAACACGGAACCCCGGGAATACTTTCCCGGATGTTTTCCCCCCTTCACCGGTATCACCTACTACCGCGTTAGGGCACACCGAACACCGCGTATTGCCTTGATATATTTTGTGGTGCTTTGTTTGCTTTGTATTCATTATTTCTTCCCCCTCTTCTCTTCGGTAGACTACGAGACCGACGCTGCTGCTGACCAGTTCGACTACGGAGTTGACGACCCCTCTCTCTTGCCAGAGCAACCAGGCAAGCCCCCCCCCCCTTGATCACCAGATATCGCCTATTCTACTCTATACTGCTTGCATTAGAGTAGTGTAGCATGTTACTGCTTTCGTTAATCCTATTCTGATGCATAGCCTGACATTGTCGCTACATCTGTTGATACCTTACCTGCAATCCTAAATGCTTAGTATAGGATGCTAGTTTATCATCATTGGCCCTACATTCTTGTCAGTCTGCCTTGCTATACTATCGGGCCGTGATCACTTGGGAGGTGATCACGGGTATATACTATACATTCATACATACTATACAGATGGT